>NW_028116127.1:0-41049 GCF_964273445.1 Streptopelia decaocto
GATTTGAAAAGTTTCAATGGGAATGGGAAGACTTGGGACAAAAATGGGAAAATTTTTAAGGGACTTTGACAAAATTTCAACTGGAATTTTAGCCATTTTTTGACGTGAAATTGTAAACATGTGGCCATGGATTTTGAAAATTCTAGAGAGAATTTTAAAAGCTTCAAGAGAATTTCAACAATTTTGAGAGGGATTTGAAAAGTTTCAATGGGAATGGGAAGAATTGGGACAAAAATTGGAAAATTTTTAAGAGACTTTGAAAAAATTTCAACTGGAATTTTAGCCATTTTTTGACGTGAAATTGTAAACATGTTGAAGTGGATTTTGAAAATTCTAGAGAGAATTTTAAAAGCTTCAAGAGAATTTCAACAATTTTGAGAGGGATTTGAAAAGTTTCAATGGGAATGGGAAGAATTGGGACAAAAATTGGAAAATTTTTAAGGGACTTTGAAAAAATTTCAACTGGAATTTTAGCCATTTTTTGACGTGAAATTGTAAACATGTGGACATGGATTTTGAAAATTCTAGAGAGAATTTTAAAAGCTTCAAGAGAATTTCAACAATTTTGAGAGGGATTTGAAAAGTTTCAATGGGAATGGGAAGAATTGGGACAAAAATTGGAAAATTTTTAAGGGACTTTGAAAAAATTTCAACTGGAATTTTAGCCATTTTTTGACGTGAAATTGTAAACATGTGGCCATGGATTTTGAAAATTCTAGAGAGAATTTTTAAAGCTTCAAGAGAATTTCAACAATTTTGAGAGGGATTTGAAAAGTTTCAATGGGAATGGGAAGAATTGGGACAAAAATTGGAAAATTTTTAAGGGACTTTGAAAAAATTTCAACTGGAATTTTAGCCATTTTTTGACGTGAAATTGTAAACATGTGGCCATGGATTTTGAAAATTCTAGAGAGAATTTTAAAAGCTTCAAGAGAATTTCAACAATTTTGAGAGGGATTTGAAAAGTTTCAATGGGAATGGGAAAGACTTGGGACAAAAATGGGAAAATTTTTAAGGGACTTTGAAAAAATTTCAACTGGAATTTTAGCCATTTTTTGACGTGAAATTGTAAACATGTGGCCATGGATTTTGAAAATTCTAGAGAGAATTTTAAAAGCTTCAAGAGAATTTCAACAATTTGGAGAGGGATTTGAAAAGTTTCAATGGGAATGGGAAGAATTGGGACAAAAATTGGAAAATTTTTAAGGGACTTTGAAAAAATTTCAACTGGAATTTTAGCCATTTTTTGACGTGAAATTGTAAACATGTGGACATGGATTTTGAAAATTCTAGAGAGAATTTTAAAAGCTTCAAGAGAATTTCAACAATTTTGAGAGGGATTTGAAAAGTTTCAATGGGAATGGGAAGAACTGGGACAAAAATTGGAAAATTTTTAAGGGACTTTGAAAAAATTTCAACTGGAATTTTAGCAATTTTTTTATGTGAAATTGTAAACATGTGGCCATGGATTTTGAAAATTCTAGAGAGAATTTTAAAAGCTTGAAGAGAATTTCAACAATTTTGAGAGGGATTTGAAAAGTTTCAATGGGAATAGGAAGAATTGGGACAAAAATTGGAAAATTTTTAAGGGACTTTGAAAAAATTTCAACTGGAATTTTAGCCATTTTTTGACGTGAAATTGTAAACATGTGGACATGGATTTTGAAAATTCTAGAGAGAATTTTAAAAGCTTCGAGAGAATTTCAACAATTTTGAGAGGGATTTGAAAAGTTTCAATGGGAATGGGAAGAATTGGGAGAAAAATTGGAAAATTTTTAATGGACTTTGAAAAAATTTCAACTGGAATTTTAGCCATTTTTTGACGTGAAATTGTAAACATGTGGCCATGGATTTTGAAAATTCTAGAGAGAATTTTAAAAGCTTCAAGAGAATTTCAACAATTTTGAGAGGGATTTGAAAAGTTTCAATGGGAATGGGAAGAATTGGGACAAAAATTGGAAAATTTTTCAGGGACTTTGAAAAAATTTCAACTGGAATTTTAGCCATTTTTTGATGTGAAATTGTAAACATGTGGACATGGATTTTGAAAATTCTAGAGAGAATTTTAAAAGCTTCGAGAGAATTTCAACAATTTTGAGAGGGATTTGAAAAGTTTCAATGGGAATGGGAAGAATTGGGACAAAAATTGGAAAATTTTTAAGGGACTTTGAAAAAATTTCAACTGGAATTTTAGCCATTTTTTGACGTGAAATTGTAAACATGTGGACATGGATTTTGAAAATTCTAGAGAGAATTTTAAAAGCTTCAAGAGAATTTCAACAATTTTGAGAGGGATTTGAAAAGTTTCAATGGGAATGGGAAGAATTGGGACAAAAATTGGAAAATTTTTAAGGGACTTTGAAAAAATTTCAACTGGAATTTTAGCCATTTTTTGACGTGAAATTGTAAACATGTGGACATGGATTTTGAAAATTCTAGAGAGAATTTTAAAAGCTTCAAGAGAATTTCAACAATTTTGAGAGGGATTTGAAAAGTTTCAATGGGAATGGGAAGAATTGGGACAAAAATTGGAAAATTTTTAAGGGACTTTGAAAAAATTTCAACTGGAATTTTAGCCATTTTTTGACGTGAAATTGTAAACATGTGGACATGGATTTTGAAAATTCTAGAGAGAATTTTAAAAGCTTTGAGAGAATTTCAACAATTTTGAGAGGGATTTGAAAAGTTTCAATGGGAATGGGAAGAATTGGGACAAAAATTGGAAAATTTTTAAGGGACTTTGAAAAAATTTCAACTGGAATTTTAGCCATTTTTTGACGTGAAATTGTAAACATGTGGACATGGATTTTGAAAATTCTAGAGAGAATTTTAAAAGCTTCAAGAGAATTTCAACAATTTTGAGAGGGATTTGAAAAGTTTCAATGGGAATGGGAAGAATTGGGACAAAAATTGGAAAATTTTTAAGGGACTTTGAAAAAATTTCAACTGGAATTTTAGCCATTTTTTGACGTGAAATTGTAAACATGTGGACATGGATTTTGAAAATTCTAGAGAGAATTTTAAAAGCTTCAAGAGAATTTCAACAATTTTGAGAGGGATTTGAAAAGTTTCAATGGGAATGGGAAGAATTGGGACAAAAATTGGAAAATTTTTAAGGGACTTTGAAAAAATTTCAACTGGAATTTTAGCCATTTTTTGACGTGAAATTGTAAACATGTGGACATGGATTTTGAAAATTCTAGAGAGAATTTTAAAAGCTTCAAGAGAATTTCAACAATTTTGAGAGGGATTTGAAAAGTTTCAATGGGAATGGGAAGAATTGGGACAAAAATTGGAAAATTTTTAAGGGACTTTGAAAAAATTTCAACTGGAATTTTAGCCATTTTTTGACGTGAAATTGTAAACATGTGGACATGGATTTTGAAAATTCTAGAGAGAATTTTAAAAGCTTTGAGAGAATTTCAACAATTTTGAGAGGGATTTGAAAAGTTTCAATGGGAATGGGAAGAATTGGGACAAAAATTGGAAAATTTTTAAGGGACTTTGAAAAAATTTCAACTGGAATTTTAGCCATTTTTTGACGTGAAATTGTAAACATGTGGACATGGATTTTGAAAATTCTAGAGAGAATTTTAAAAGCTTCAAGAGAATTTCAACAATTTTGAGAGGGATTTGAAAAGTTTCAATGGGAATGGGAAGAATTGGGACAAAAATTGGAAAATTTTTAAGGGACTTTGAAAAAATTTCAACTGGAATTTTAGCCATTTTTTGACGTGAAATTGTAAACATGTGGACATGGATTTTGAAAATTCTAGAGAGAATTTTAAAAGCTTCAAGAGAATTTCAACAATTTTGAGAGGGATTTGAAAAGTTTCAATGGGAATGGGAAGAACTGGGACAAAAATTGGAAAATTTTGAAGGGACTTTGAAAAAATTTCAACTGGAATTTTAGCCATTTTTTGACGTGAAATTGTAAACATGTGGCCATGGATTTTGAAAATTCTAGAGAGAATTTTAAAAGCTTGAAGAGAATTTCAACAATTTTGAGAGGGATTTGAAAAGTTTCAATGGGAATAGGAAGAATTGGGACAAAAATTGGAAAATTTTTAAGGGACTTTGAAAAAATTTCAACTGGAATTTTAGCCATTTTTTGACGTGAAATTGTAAACATGTGGACATGGATTTTGAAAATTCTAGAGAGAATTTTAAAAGCTTCAAGAGAATTTCAACAATTTTGAGAGGGATTTGAAAAGTTTCAATGGGAATGGGAAGAATTGGGACAAAAATTGGAAAATTTTTAAGGGACTTTGAAAAAATTTCAACTGGAATTTTAGCCATTTTTTGATGTGAAATTGTAAACATGTGGACATGGATTTTGAAAATTCTAGAGAGAATTTTAAAAGCTTCGAGAGAATTTCAACAATTTTGAGAGGGATTTGAAAAGTTTCAATGGGAATGGGAAGAATTGGGACAAAAATTGGAAAATTTTTAAGGGACTTTGAAAAAATTTCAACTGGAATTTTAGCATTTTTTTAACGTGAAATTGTAAACATGTGGCCATGGATTTTGAAAATTCTAGAGAGAATTTTAAAAGCTTCAAGAGAATTTCCACAATTTTGAGAGGGATTTGAAAAGTTTCAATGGGAATGGGAAGAATTGGGACAAAAATTGGAAAATTTTTCAGGGACTTTGAAAAAATTTCAACTGGAATTTTAGCCATTTTTTGACGTGAAATTGTAAGCATGTGGCCATGGATTTTGAAAATTCTAGAGAGAATTTTAAAAGCTTCAAGAGAATTTCAACAATTTGGACAGGGATTTGAAACGTTTCAATGGGAATGGGAAGAATTGGGACAAAAATTGGAAAATTTTTAAGGGACTTTGAAAAAATTTCAACTGGAATTTTAGCCATTTTTTGACGTGAAATTGTAAACATGTGGACATGGATTTTGAAAATTCTAGAGAGAATTTTAAAAGCTTCAAGAGAATTTCAACAATTTTGAGAGGGATTTGAAAAGTTTCAATGGGAATGGGAAGAATTGGGACAAAAATTGGAAAATTTTTAAGGGACTTTGAAAAACTTTCAACTGGAATTTTAGCAATTTTTTGACGTGAAATTGTAAACATGTGGCCATGGATTTTGAAAATTCTAGAGAGAATTTTAAAAGCTTCAAGAGAATTTCAACAATTTTGAGAGGGATTTGAAAAGTTTCAATGGGAATGGGAAGAATTGGGACAAAAATTGGAAAATTTTTAAGGGACTTTGAAAAAATTTCAACTGGAATTTTAGCCATTTTTTGACGTGAAATTGTAAACATGTGGACATGGATTTTGAAAATTCTAGAGAGAATTTTAAAAGCTTCAAGAGAATTTCAACAATTTTGAGAGGGATTTGAAAAGTTTCAATGGGAATGGGAAGAATTGGGACAAAAATTGGAAAATTTTTAAGGGACTTTGAAAAAATTTCAACTGGAATTTTAGCCATTTTTTGACGTGAAATTGTAAACATGTGGACATGGATTTTGAAAATTCTAGAGAGAATTTTAAAAGCTTCAAGAGAATTTCAACAATTTTGAGAGGGATTTGAAAAGTTTCAATGGGAATGGGAAGAATTGGGACAAAAATTGGAAAATTTTTAAGGGACTTTGAAAAAATTTCAACTGGAATTTTAGCATTTTTTTGACGTGAAATTGTAAACATGTGGACATGGATTTTGAAAATTCTAGAGAGAATTTTAAAAGCTTCAAGAGAATTTCAACAATTTTGAGAGGGATTTGAAAAGTTTCAATGGGAATGGGAAGAATTGGGACAAAAATTGGAAAATTTTTAAGGGACTTTGAAAAAATTTCAACTGGAATTTTAGCCATTTTTTGACGTGAAATTGTAAACATGTGGCCATGGATTTTGAAAATTCTAGAGAGAATTTTAAAAGCTTCAAGAGAATTTCAACAATTTTGAGAGGGATTTGAAAAGTTTCAATGGGAATGGGAAGAATTGGGACAAAAATTGGAAAATTTTTAAGGGACTTTGAAAAAATTTCAACTGGAATTTTAGCCATTTTTTGACGTGAAATTGTAAACATGTGGCCATGGATTTTGAAAATTCTAGAGAGAATTTTAAAAGCTTCAAGAGAATTTCAACAATTTTGAGAGGGATTTGAAAAGTTTCAATGGGAATGGGAAGACTTGGGACAAAAATGGGAAAATTTTTAAGGGACTTTGAAAAAATTTCAACTGGAATTTTAGCCATTTTTTGACGTGAAATTGTAAACATGTGGCCATGGATTTTGAAAATTCTAGAGAGAATTTTAAAAGCTTCAAGAGAATTTCAACAATTTTGAGAGGGATTTGAAAAGTTTCAATGGGAATAGGAAGAATTGGGACAAAAATTGGAAAATTTTTAAGGGACTTTGAAAAAATTTCAACTGGAATTTTAGCCATTTTTTGACGTGAAATTGTAAACATGTGGACATGGATTTTGAAAATTCTAGAGAGAATTTTAAAAGCTTCAAGAGAATTTCAACAATTTTGAGAGGGATTTGAAAAGTTTCAATGGGAATGGGAAGAATTGGGACAAAAATTGGAAAATTTTTAAGGGACTTTGAAAAAATTTCAACTGGAATTTTAGCCATTTTTTGATGTGAAATTGTAAACATTTGGACATGGATTTTGAAAATTCTAGAGAGAATTTTAAAAGCTTCGAGAGAATTTCAACAATTTTGAGAGGGATTTGAAAAGTTTCAATGGGAATGGGAAGAATTGGGACAAAAATTGGAAAATTTTTAAGGGACTTTGAAAAAATTTCAACTGGAATTTTAGCATTTTTTTAACGTGAAATTGTAAACATGTGGACATGGATTTTGAAAATTCTAGAGAGAATTTTAAAAGCTTCAAGAGAATTTCCACAATTTTGAGAGGGATTTGAAAAGTTTCAATGGGAATGGGAAGAATTGGGACAAAAATTGGAAAATTTTTAAGGGACTTTGAAAAAATTTCAACTGGAATTTTAGCCATTTTTTGACGTGAAATTGTAAGCATGTGGCCATGGATTTTGAAAATTCTAGAGAGAATTTTAAAAGCTTCAAGAGAATTTCAACAATTTGGACAGGGATTTGAAACGTTTCAATGGGAATGGGAAGAATTGGGACAAAAATTGGAAAATTTTTAAGGGACTTTGAAAAAATTTCAACTGGAATTTTAGCCATTTTTTGACGTGAAATTGTAAACATGTGGACATGGATTTTGAAAATTCTAGAGAGAATTTTAAAAGCTTCAAGAGAATTTCAACAATTTTGAGAGGGATTTGAAAAGTTTCAATGGGAATGGGAAGAATTGGGACAAAAATTGGAAAATTTTTAAGGGACTTTGAAAAAATTTCAACTGGAATTTTAGCCATTTTTTGACGTGAAATTGTAAACATGTGGACATGGATTTTGAAAATTCTAGAGAGAATTGTAAAAGCTTCAAGAGAATTTCAACAATTTTGAGAGGGATTTGAAAAGTTTCAATGGGAATGGGAAGAACTGGGACAAAAATTGGAAAATTTTGAAGGGACTTTGAAAAAATTTCAACTGGAATTTTAGCCATTTTTTGACGTGAAATTGTAAACATGTGGCCATGGATTTTGAAAATTCTAGAGAGAATTTTAAAAGCTTCAAGAGAATTTCAACAATTTTGAGAGGGATTTGAAAAGTTTCAATGGGAATAGGAAGAATTGGGACAAAAATTGGAAAATTTTTAAGGGACTTTGAAAAAATTTCAACTGGAATTTTAGCCATTTTTTGACGTGAAATTGTAAACATGTGGACATGGATTTTGAAAATTCTAGAGAGAATTTTAAAAGCTTCAAGAGAATTTCAACAATTTTGAGAGGGATTTGAAAAGTTTCAATGGGAATGGGAAGAATTGGGACAAAAATTGGAAAATTTTTAAGGGACTTTGAAAAAATTTCAACTGGAATTTTAGCCATTTTTTGATGTGAAATTGTAAACATGTGGACATGGATTTTGAAAATTCTAGAGAGAATTTTAAAAGCTTCGAGAGAATTTCAACAATTTTGAGAGGGATTTGAAAAGTTTCAATGGGAATGGGAAGAATTGGGACAAAAATTGGAAAATTTTTAAGGGACTTTGAAAAAATTTCAACTGGAATTTTAGCATTTTTTTAACGTGAAATTGTAAACATGTGGACATGGATTTTGAAAATTCTAGAGAGAATTTTAAAAGCTTCAAGAGAATTTCCACAATTTTGAGAGGGATTTGAAAAGTTTCAATGGGAATGGGAAGAATTGGGACAAAAATTGGAAAATTTTTCAGGGACTTTGAAAAAATTTCAACTGGAATTTTAGCCATTTTTTGACGTGAAATTGTAAGCATGTGGCCATGGATTTTGAAAATTCTAGAGAGAATTTTAAAAGCTTGAAGAGAATTTCAACAATTTTGAGAGGGATTTGAAAAGTTTCAATGGGAATGGGAAGAATTGGGACAAAAATTGGAAAATTTTTAAGGGACTTTGAAAAAATTTCAACTGGAATTTTAGCCATTTTTTGACGTGAAATTGTAAACATGTGGACATGGATTTTGAAAATTCTAGAGAGAATTTTAAAAGCTTCAAGAGAATTTCAACAATTTTGAGAGGGATTTGAAAAGTTTCAATGGGAATGGGAAGAATTGGGACAAAAATTGGAAAATTTTTAAGGGACTTTGAAAAAATTTCAACTGGAATTTTAGCCATTTTTTGATGTGAAATTGTAAACATTTGGACATGGATTTTGAAAATTCTAGAGAGAATTTTAAAAGCTTCGAGAGAATTTCAACAATTTTGAGAGGGATTTGAAAAGTTTCAATGGGAATGGGAAGAATTGGGACAAAAATTGGAAAATTTTTAAGGGACTTTGAAAAAATTTCAACTGGAATTTTAGCATTTTTTTAACGTGAAATTGTAAACATGTGGACATGGATTTTGAAAATTCTAGAGAGAATTTTAAAAGCTTCAAGAGAATTTCCACAATTTTGAGAGGGATTTGAAAAGTTTCAATGGGAATGGGAAGAATTGGGACAAAAATTGGAAAATTTTTAAGGGACTTTGAAAAAATTTCAACTGGAATTTTAGCCATTTTTTGACGTGAAATTGTAAACATGTGGCCATGGATTTTGAAAATTCTAGAGAGAATTTTAAAAGCTTCAAGAGAATTTCAACAATTTTGAGAGGGATTTGAAAAGTTTCAATGGGAATAGGAAGAATTGGGACAAAAATTGGAAAATTTTTAAGGGACTTTGAAAAAATTTCAACTGGAATTTTAGCCATTTTTTGACGTGAAATTGTAAACATGTGGACATGGATTTTGAAAATTCTAGAGAGAATTTTAAAAGCTTCAAGAGAATTTCAACAATTTTGAGAGGGATTTGAAAAGTTTCAATGGGAATGGGAAGAATTGGGACAAAAATTGGAAAATTTTTAAGGGACTTTGAAAAAATTTCAACTGGAATTTTAGCCATTTTTTGATGTGAAATTGTAAACATGTGGACATGGATTTTGAAAATTCTAGAGAGAATTTTAAAAGCTTCGAGAGAATTTCAACAATTTTGAGAGGGATTTGAAAAGTTTCAATGGGAATGGGAAGAATTGGGACAAAAATTGGAAAATTTTTAAGGGACTTTGAAAAAATTTCAACTGGAATTTTAGCATTTTTTTAACGTGAAATTGTAAACATGTGGACATGGATTTTGAAAATTCTAGAGAGAATTTTAAAAGCTTCAAGAGAATTTCCACAATTTTGAGAGGGATTTGAAAAGTTTCAATGGGAATGGGAAGAATTGGGACAAAAATTGGAAAATTTTTCAGGGACTTTGAAAAAATTTCAACTGGAATTTTAGCCATTTTTTGACGTGAAATTGTAAGCATGTGGCCATGGATTTTGAAAATTCTAGAGAGAATTTTAAAAGCTTCAAGAGAATTTCAACAATTTGGACAGGGATTTGAAACGTTTCAATGGGAATGGGAAGAATTGGGACAAAAATTGGAAAATTTTTAAGGGACTTTGAAAAAATTTCAACTGGAATTTTAGCCATTTTTTGACGTGAAATTGTAAACATGTGGACATGGATTTTGAAAATTCTAGAGAGAATTTTAAAAGCTTCAAGAGAATTTCAACAATTTTGAGAGGGATTTGAAAAGTTTCAATGGGAATGGGAAGAATTGGGACAAAAATTGGAAAATTTTTAAGGGACTTTGAAAAAATTTCAACTGGAATTTTAGCAATTTTTTGACGTGAAATTGTAAACATGTGGCCATGGATTTTGAAAATTCTAGAGAGAATTTTAAAAGCTTCAAGAGAATTTCAACAATTTTGAGAGGGATTTGAAAAGTTTCAATGGGAATGGGAAGAATTGGGACAAAAATTGGAAAATTTTTAAGGGACTTTGAAAAAATTTCAACTGGAATTTTAGCCATTTTTTGACGTGAAATTGTAAACATGTGGACATGGATTTTGAAAATTCTAGAGAGAATTTTAAAAGCTTCAAGAGAATTTCAACAATTTTGAGAGGGATTTGAAAAGTTTCAATGGGAATGGGAAGAATTGGGACAAAAATTGGAAAATTTTTAAGGGACTTTGAAAAAATTTCAACTGGAATTTTAGCCATTTTTTGACGTGAAATTGTAAACATGTGGACATGGATTTTGAAAATTCTAGAGAGAATTTTAAAAGCTTCAAGAGAATTTCAACAATTTTGAGAGGGATTTGAAAAGTTTCAATGGGAATGGGAAGAATTGGGACAAAAATTGGAAAATTTTTAAGGGACTTTGAAAAAATTTCAACTGGAATTTTAGCATTTTTTTGACGTGAAATTGTAAACATGTGGACATGGATTTTGAAAATTCTAGAGAGAATTTTAAAAGCTTCAAGAGAATTTCAACAATTTTGAGAGGGATTTGAAAAGTTTCAATGGGAATGGGAAGAATTGGGACAAAAATTGGAAAATTTTTAAGGGACTTTGACAAAATTTCCACTGGAATTTTAGCCATTTTTTGACGTGAAATTGTAAACATGTGGACATGGATTTTGAAAATTCTAGAGAGAATTTTAAAAGCTTCAAGAGAATTTCAACAATTTTGAGAGGGATTTGAAAAGTTTCAATGGGAATGGGAAGAATTGGGACAAAAATTGGAAAATTTTTAAGGGACTTTGACAAAATTTCAACTGGAATTTTAGCCATTTTTTGACGTGAAATTGTAAACATGTGGCCATGGATTTTGAAAATTCTAGAGAGAATTTTAAAAGCTTCAACAGAATTTCAACAATTTTGAGAGGGATTTGAAAAGTTTCAATGGGAATGGGAAGACTTGGGACAAAAATGGGAAAATTTTTAAGGGACTTTGAAAAAATTTCAACTGGAATTTTAGCCATTTTTTGACGTGAAATTGTAAACATGTGGCCATGGATTTTGAAAATTCTAGAGAGAATTTTAAAAGCTTGAAGAGAATTTCAACAATTTTGAGAGGGATTTGAAAAGTTTCAATGGGAATAGGAAGAATTGGGACAAAAATTGGAAAATTTTTAAGGGACTTTGAAAAAATTTCAACTGGAATTTTAGCCATTTTTTGACGTGAAATTGTAAACATGTGGACATGGATTTTGAAAATTCTAGAGAGAATTGTAAAAGCTTCAAGAGAATTTCAACAATTTTGAGAGGGATTTGAAAAGTTTCAATGGGAATGGGAAGAATTGGGACAAAAATTGGAAAATTTTTAAGGGACTTTGAAAAAATTTCAACTGGAATTTTAGCCATTTTTTGATGTGAAATTGTAAACATTTGGACATGGATTTTGAAAATTCTAGAGAGAATTTTAAAAGCTTCGAGAGAATTTCAACAATTTTGAGAGGGATTTGAAAAGTTTCAATGGGAATGGGAAGAATTGGGACAAAAATGGGAAAATTTTTAAGGGACTTTGAAAAAATTTCAACTGGAATTTTAGCCATTTTTTGACGTGAAATTGTAAACATGTGGACATGGATTTTGAAAATTCTAGAGAGAATTTTAAAAGCTTCAAGAGAATTTCAACAATTTTGAGAGGGATTTGAAAAGTTTCCATGGGAATGGGAAGAATTGGGACAAAAATTGGAAAATTTTTCAGGGACTTTGAAAAAATTTCAACTGGAATTTTAGCCATTTTTTGACGTGAAATTGTAAGCATGTGGCCATGGATTTTGAAAATTCTAGAGAGAATTTTAAAAGCTTCAAGAGAATTTCAACAATTTTGAGAGGGATTTGAAAAGTTTCAATGGGAATGGGAAGAATTGGGACAAAAATTGGAAAATTTTTAAGGGACTTTGAAAAAATTTCAACTGGAATTTTAGCAATTTTTTGACGTGAAATTGTAAACATGTGGACATGGATTTTGAAAATTCTAGAGAGAATTTTAAAAGCTTCAAGAGAATTTCAACAATTTTGAGAGGGATTTGAAAAGTTTCAATGGGAATGGGAAGAATTGGGACAAAAATTGGAAAATTTTTAAGGGACTTTGAAAAAATTTCAACTGGAATTTTAGCATTTTTTTAACGTGAAATTGTAAACATGTGACCATGGATTTTGAAAATTCTAGAGAGAATTTTAAAAGCTTCAAGAGAATTTCAACAATTTTGAGAGGGATTTGAAAAGTTTCAATGGGAATGGGAAGAATTGGGACAAAAATTGGAAAATTTTTAAGGGACTTTAAAAAAATTTCAACTGGAATTTTAGCCATTTTTTGACGTGAAATTGTAAACATGTGGACATGGATTTTGAAAATTCTAGAGAGAATTTTAAAAGCTTCAAGAGAATTTCAACAATTTTGAGAGGGATTTGAAAAGTTTCAATGGGAATGGGAAGAATTGGGACAAAAATTGGAAAATTTTTAAGGGACTTTGAAAAAATTTCAACTGGAATTTTAGCATTTTTTTAACGTGAAATTGTAAACATGTGGACATGGATTTTGAAAATTCTAGAGAGAATTTTAAAAGCTTCAAGAGAATTTCAACAATTTTGAGAGGGATTTGAAAAGTTTCAATGGGAATGGGAAGAATTGGGACAAAAATTGGAAAATTTTGAAGGGACTTTGAAAAAATTTCAACTGGAATTTTAGCCATTTTTTGACGTGAAATTGTAAACATGTGGACATGGATTTTGAAAATTCTAGAGAGAATTTTAAAAGCTTCAAGAGAATTTCAACAATTTTGAGAGGGATTTGAAAAGTTTCCATGGGAATGGGAAGAATTGGGACAAAAATTGGAAAATTTTTAAGGGACTTTGAAAAAATTTCAACTGGAATTTTAGCCATTTTTTGACGTGAAATTGTAAACATGTGGCCATGGATTTTGAAAATTCTAGAGAGAATTTTAAAAGCTTCAAGAGAATTTCAACAATTTTGAGAGGGATTTGAAAAGTTTCAATGGGAATGGGAAGAATTGGGACAAAAATTGGAAAATTTTTAAGGGACTTTGAAAAAATTTCAACTGGAATTTTAGCAATTTTTTGACGTGAAATTGTAAACATGTGGACATGGATTTTGAAAATTCTAGAGAGAATTTTAAAAGCTTCAAGAGAATTTCAACAATTTTGAGAGGGATTTGAAAAGTTTCAATGGGAATGGGAAGAATTGGGACAAAAATTGGAAAATTTTTAAGGGACTTTGAAAAAATTTCAACTGGAATTTTAGCCATTTTTGACGTGAAATTGTAAACATGTGGACATGGATTTTGAAAATTCTAGAGAGAATTTTAAAAGCTTCAAGAGAATTTCAACAATTTTGAGAGGGATTTGAAAAGTTTCAATGGGAATGGGAAGAATTGGGACAAAAATTGGAAAATTTTTAAGGGACTTTGAAAAAATTTCAACTGGAATTTTAGCCATTTTTTGACGTGAAATTGTAAACATGTGGACATGGATTTTGAAAATTCTAGAGAGAATTTTAAAAGCTTCAAGAGAATTTCAACAATTTTGAGAGGGATTTGAAAAGTTTCAATAGGAATGGGAAGAATTGGGACAAAAATTGGAAAATTTTTAAGGGACTTTGAAAAAATTTCAACTGGAATTTTAGCATTTTTTTAACGTGAAATTGTAAACATGTGGACATGGATTTTGAAAATTCTAGAGAGAATTTTAAAAGCTTCAAGAGAATTTCAACAATTTTGAGAGGGATTTGAAAAGTTTCAATGGGAATGGGAAGACTTGGGACAAAAATGGGAAAATTTTTAAGGGACTTTGAAAAAATTTCAACTGGAATTTTAGCCATTTTTTGACGTGAAATTGTAAACATGTGGACATGGATTTTGAAAATTCTAGAGAGAATTTTAAAAGCTTCAAGAGAATTTCAACAATTTGGAGAGGGATTTGAAAAGTTTCCATGGGAATGGGAAGAATTGGGACAAAAATTGGAAAATTTTTAAGGGACTTTGAAAAAATTTCAACTGGAATTTTAGCCATTTTTTGACGTGAAATTGTAAACATGTGGCCATGGATTTTGAAAATTCTAGAGAGAATTTTAAAAGCTTCAAGAGAATTTCAACAATTTTGAGAGGGATTTGAAAAGTTTCAATGGGAACGGGAAGAACTGGGACAAAAATTGGAAAATTTTTAAGGGACTTTGAAAAAATTTCAACTGGAATTTTAGCCATTTTTTGACGTGAAATTGTAAACATGTGGCCATGGATTTTGAAAATTCTAGAGAGAATTTTAAAAGCTTCAAGAGAATTTCAACAATTTTGAGAGGGATTTGAAAAGTTTCAATGGGAATGGGAAGAATTGGGACAAAAATTGGAAAATTTTTAAGGGACTTTGAAAAAATTTCAACTGGAATTTTAGCCATTTTTTGACGTGAAATTGTAAACATGTGGACATGGATTTTGAAAATTCTAGAGAGAATTTTAAAAGCTTCAAGAGAATTTCAACAATTTTGAGAGGGATTTGAAAAGTTTCAATGGGAATGGGAAGAATTGGGACAAAAATTGGAAAATTTTTAAGGGACTTTGAAAAAATTTCAACTGGAATTTTAGCCATTTTTTGACGTGAAATTGTAAACATGTGGACATGGATTTTGAAAATTCTAGAGAGAATTTTAAAAGCTTCAAGAGAATTTCAACAATTTTGAGAGGGATTTGAAAAGTTTCAATGGGAATGGGAAGAATTGGGACAAAAATTGGAAAATTTTTAAGGGACTTTGAAAAAATTTCAACTGGAATTTTAGCCATTTTTTGACGTGAAATTGTAAACATGTGGACATGGATTTTGAAAATTCTAGAGAGAATTTTAAAAGCTTCAAGAGAATTTCAACAATTTTGAGAGGGATTTGAAAAGTTTCAATGGGAATGGGAAGAATTGGGACAAAAATTGGAAAATTTTTAAGGGACTTTGAAAAAATTTCAACTGGAATTTTAGCATTTTTTTAACGTGAAATTGTAAACATGTGGACATGGATTTTGAAAATTCTAGAGAGAATTTTAAAAGCTTCAAGAGAATTTCAACAATTTTGAGAGGGATTTGAAAAGTTTCAATGGGAATGGGAAGAATTGGGACAAAAATTGGAAAATTTTTAAGGGACTTTGAAAAAATTTCAACTGGAATTTTAGCCATTTTTTGACGTGAAATTGTAAACATGTGGCCATGGATTTTGAAAATTCTAGAGAGAATTTTAAAAGCTTCAAGAGAATTTCAACAATTTTGAGAGGGATTTGAAAAGTTTCAATGGGAATGGGAAGAATTGGGACAAAAATTGGAAAATTTTTAAGGGACTTTGAAAAAATTTCAACTGGAATTTTAGCCATTTTTTGACGTGAAATTGTAAACATGTGGCCATGGATTTTGAAAATTCTAGAGAGAATTTTAAAAGCTTCAAGAGAATTTCAACAATTTTGAGAGGGATTTGAAAAGTTTCAATGGGAATGGGAAGACTTGGGACAAAAATGGGAAAATTTTTAAGGGACTTTGAAAAAATTTCAACTGGAATTTTAGCCATTTTTTGACGTGAAATTGTAAACATGTGGACATGGATTTTGAAAATTCTAGAGAGAATTTTAAAAGCTTCAAGAGAATTTCAACAATTTTGAGAGGGATTTGAAAAGTTTCCATGGGAATGGGAAGAATTGGGACAAAAATTGGAAAATTTTTAAGGGACTTTGAAAAAATTTCAACTGGAATTTTAGCCATTTTTTGACGTGAAATTGTAAACATGTGGCCATGGATTTTGAAAATTCTAGAGAGAATTTTAAAAGCTTCAAGAGAATTTCAACAATTTTGAGAGGGATTTGAAAAGTTTCAATGGGAACGGGAAGAACTGGGACAAAAATTGGAAAATTTTTAAGGGACTTTGAAAAAATTTCAACTGGAATTTTAGCCATTTTTTGACGTGAAATTGTAAACATGTTGAAGTGGATTTTGAAAATTCTCGAGAGAATTTTAAAAGCTTCAAGAGAATTTCAACAATTTTGAGAGGGATTTGAAAAGTTCAAATGGGAATGGGAAGACTTGGGACAAAAATGGGAAAATTTTTAAGGGACTTTGAAAAAATTTCAACTGGAATTTTAGCCATTTTTTGACGTGAAATTGTAAGCATGTGGCCATGGATTTTGAAAATTCTAGAGAGAATTTTAAAAGCTTCAAGAGAATTTCAACAACTTTGAGAGGGATTTAAAAAGTTTCAATGGGAATGGGAAGAATTGGGACAAAAATTGGAAAATTTTTAAGGGACTTTGAAAAAATTTCAACTGGAATTTTAGCCATTTTTTGACGTGAAATTGTAAACATGTGGCCATGGATTTTGAAAATTCTAGAGAGAATTTTTAAAGCTTCAAGAGAATTTCAACAATTTTGAGAGGGATTTGAAAAGTTTCAATGGGAATGGGAAGAATTGGGACAAAAATTGGAAAATTTTTAAGGGACTTTGAAAAAATTTCAACTGGAATTTTAGCCATTTTTTGACGTGAAATTGTAAACATGTGGCCATGGATTTTGAAAATTCTAGAGAGAATTTTAAAAGCTTTAACAGAATTTCAACAATTTTGAGAGGGATTTGAAAAGTTTCAATGGGAATGGGAAGAATTGGGACAAAAATTGGAAAATTTTTAAGGGACTTTGAAAAAATTTCAACTGGAATTTTAGCCATTTTTTGACGTGAAATTGTAAACATGTGGCCATGGATTTTGAAAATTCTAGAGAGAATTTTAAAAGCTTCAACAGAATTTCAACAATTTTGAGAGGGATTTGAAAAGTTTCAATGGGAATGGGAAGAATTGGGACAAAAATGGGAAAATTTTTAAGGGACTTTGAAAAAATTTCAACTGGAATTTTAGCCATTTTTTGACGTGAAATTGTAAACATGTGGACATGGATTTTGAAAATTCTAGAGAGAATTTTAAAAGCTTCAAGAGAATTTCAACAATTTTGAGAGGGATTTGAAAAGTTTCAATGGGAATGGGAAGAATTGGGACAAAAATTGGAAAATTTTTAAGGGACTTTGAAAAAATTTCAACTGGAATTTTAGCCATTTTTTGACGTGAAATTGTAAACATGTGGACATGGATTTTGAAAATTCTAGAGAGAATTTTAAAAGCTTCAAGAGAATTTCAACAATTTTGAGAGGGATTTGAAAAGTTTCAATGGGAATGGGAAGAACTGGGACAAAAATTGGAAAATTTTTAAGGGACTTTGAAAAAATTTCAACTGGAATTTTAGCCATTTTTTGACGTGAAATTGTAAACATGTGGCCATGGATTTTGAAAATTCTAGAGAGAATTTTAAAAGCTTCAAGAGAATTTCAACAATTTTGAGAGGGATTTGAAAAGTTTCAATGGGAATAGGAAGAATTGGGACAAAAATTGGAAAATTTTTAAGGGACTTTGAAAAAATTTCAACTGGAATTTTAGCCATTTTTTGACGTGAAATTGTAAACATGTGGCCATGGATTTTGAAAATTCTAGAGAGAATTTTAAAAGCTTCAAGAGAATTTCAACAATTTTGAGAGGGATTTGAAAAGTTTCAATGGGAATGGGAAGAATTGGGACAAAAATTGGAAAATTTTTAAGGGACTTTGAAAAAATTTCAACTGGAATTTTAGCATTTTTTTAACGTGAAATTGTAAACATGTGGACATGGATTTTGAAAATTCTAGAGAGAATTTTAAAAGCTTCGAGAGAATTTCAACAATTTTGAGAGGGATTTGAAAAGTTTCAATGGGAATGGGAAGAATTGGGACAAAAATTGGAAAATTTTTAAGGGACTTTGAAAAAATTTCAACTGGAATTTTAGCATTTTTTTAACGTGAAATTGTAAACATGTGGACATGGATTTTGAAAATTCTAGAGAGAATTTTAAAAGCTTCAAGAGAATTTCAACAATTTTGAGAGGGATTTGAAAAGTTTCAATGGGAATGGGAAGAATTGGGACAAAAATGGGAAAATTTTTAAGGGACTTTGAAAAAATTTCAACTGGAATTTTAGCCATTTTTTGACGTGAAATTGTAAACATGTGGACATGGATTTTGAAAATTCTAGAGAGAATTTTAAAAGCTTCAAGAGAATTTCAACAATTTGGAGAGGGATTTGAAAAGTTTCCATGGGAATGGGAAGAATTGGGACAAAAATTGGAAAATTTTTCAGGGACTTTGAAAAAATTTCAACTGGAATTTTAGCCATTTTTTGACGTGAAATTGTAAGCATGTGGCCATGGATTTTGAAAATTCTAGAGAGAATTTTAAAAGCTTCAAGAGAATTTCAACAATTTGGAGAGGGATTTGAAACGTTTCAATGGGAATGGGAAGAATTGGGACAAAAATTGGAAAATTTTTAAGGGACTTTGAAAAAATTTCAACTGGAATTTTAGCCATTTTTTGACGTGAAATTGTAAACATGTGGACATGGATTTTGAAAATTCTAGAGAGAATTTTAAAAGCTTCAAGAGAATTTCAACAATTTTGAGAGGGATTTGAAAAGTTTCAATGGGAATGGGAAGAATTGGGACAAAAATGGGAAAATTTTTAAGGGACTTTGAAAAAATTTCAACTGGAATTTTAGCAATTTTTTGACGTGAAATTGTAAACATGTGGCCATGGATTTTGAAAATTCTAGAGAGAATTTTAAAAGCTTCAAGAGAATTTCAACAATTTTGAGAGGGATTTGAAAAGTTTCAATGGGAATGGGAAGAATTGGGACAAAAATTGGAAAATTTTTAAGGGACTTTGAAAAAATTTCAACTGGAATTTTAGCATTTTTTGACGTGAAATTGTAAACATGTGGACATGGATTTTGAAAATTCTAGAGAGAATTTTAAAAGCTTCAAGAGAATTTCAACAATTTTGAGAGGGATTTGAAAAGTTTCAATGGGAATGGGAAGAATTGGGACAAAAATGGGAAAATTTTTAAGGGACTTTGAAAAAATTTCAACTGGAATTTTAGCCATTTTTTGACGTGAAATTGTAAACATGTGGACATGGATTTTGAAAATTCTAGAGAGAATTTTAAAAGCTTCAAGAGAATTTCAACAATTTTGAGAGGGATTTGAAAAGTTTCCATGGGAATGGGAAGAATTGGGACAAAAATTGGAAAATTTTTCAGGGACTTTGAAAAAATTTCAACTGGAATTTTAGCCATTTTTTGACGTGAAATTGTAAGCATGTGGCCATGGATTTTGAAAATTCTAGAGAGAATTTTAAAAGCTTCAAGAGAATTTCAACAATTTTGAGAGGGATTTGAAAAGTTTCAATGGGAATGGGAAGAATTGGGACAAAAATTGGAAAATTTTTAAGGGACTTTGAAAAAATTTCAACTGGAATTTTAGCCATTTTTTGACGTGAAATTGTAAACATGTGGACATGGATTTTGAAAATTCTAGAGAGAATTTTAAAAGCTTCAAGAGAATTTCAACAATTTTGAGAGGGATTTGAAAAGTTTCAATGGGAATGGGAAGAATTGGGACAAAAATTGGAAAATTTTTAAGGGACTTTGAAAAAATTTCAACTGGAATTTTAGCCATTTTTTGACGTGAAATTGTAAACATGTGGACATGGATTTTGAAAATTCTAGAGAGAATTTTAAAAGCTTCAAGAGAATTTCAACAATTTTGAGAGGGATTTGAAAAGTTTCAATGGGAATGGGAAGAATTGGGACAAAAATTGGAAAATTTTTAAGGGACTTTGAAAAAATTTCAACTGGAATTTTAGCCATTTTTTGACGTGAAATTGTAAACATGTGGCCATGGATTTTGAAAATTCTAGAGAGAATTTTAAAAGCTTCAAGAGAATTTCAACAATTTTGAGAGGGATTTGGAAAATTTTCAATGGGAATGGGAAGACTTGGGACAAAAATGGGAAAATTTTTAAGGGACTTTGAAAAAATTTCAACTGGAATTTTAGCCATTTTTTGACGTGAAATTGTAAACATGTGGACATGGATTTTGAAAATTCTAGAGAGAATTTTAAAAGCTTCAAGAGAATTTCAACAATTTTGAGAGGGATTTGAAAAGTTTCCATGGGAATGGGAAGAATTGGGACAAAAATTGGAAAATTTTTAAGGGACTTTGAAAAAATTTCAACTGGAATTTTAGCCATTTTTTGACGTGAAATTGTAAACATGTGGCCATGGATTTTGAAAATTCTAGAGAGAATTTTAAAAGCTTCAAGAGAATTTCAACAATTTTGAGAGGGATTTGAAAAGTTTCAATGGGAATGGGAAGAATTGGGACAAAAATTGGAAAATTTTTAAGGGACTTTGAAAAAATTTCAACTGGAATTTTAGCCATTTTTTGATGTGAAATTGTAAACATGTGGACATGGATTTTGAAAATTCTAGAGAGAATTTTAAAAGCTTCGAGAGAATTTCAACAATTTTGAGAGGGATTTGAAAAGTTTCAATGGGAATGGGAAGAATTGGGACAAAAATTGGAAAATTTTTAAGGGACTTTGAAAAAATTTCAACTGGAATTTTAGCATTTTTTTAACGTGAAATTGTAAACATGTGGACATGGATTTTGAAAATTCTAGAGAGAATTTTAAAAGCTTCAACAGAATTTCAACAATTTTGAGAGGGATTTGAAAAGTTTCAATGGGAATGGGAAGAATTGGGACAAAAATGGGAAAATTTTTAAGGGACTTTGAAAAAATTTCAACTGGAATTTTAGCCATTTTTTGACGTGAAATTGTAAACATGTGGACATGGATTTTGAAAATTCTAGAGAGAATTTTAAAAGCTTCAAGAGAATTTCAACAATTTTGAGAGGGATTTGAAAAGTTTCCATGGGAATGGGAAGAATTGGGACAAAAATTGGAAAATTTTTCAGGGACTTTGAAAAAATTTCAACTGGAATTTTAGCCATTTTTTGACGTGAAATTGTAAACATGTGGACATGGATTTTGAAAATTCTAGAGAGAATTTTAAAAGCTTCAAGAGAATTTCAACAATTTTGAGAGGGATTTGAAAAGTTTCAATGGGAATGGGAAGAATTGGGACAAAAATTGGAAAATTTTTAAGGGACTTTGAAAAAATTTCAACTGGAATTTTAGCAATTTTTTGACGTGAAATTGTAAACATGTGGCCATGGATTTTGAAAATTCTAGAGAGAATTTTAAAAGCTTCAAGAGAATTTCAACAATTTTGAGAGGGATTTGAAAAGTTTCAATGGGAATGGGAAGAATTGGGACAAAAATTGGAAAATTTTTAAGGGACTTTGAAAAAATTTCAACTGGAATTTTAGCCATTTTTTGACGTGAAATTGTAAACATGTGGACATGGATTTTGAAAATTCTAGAGAGAATTTTAAAAGCTTCAAGAGAATTTCAACAATTTTGAGAGGGATTTGAAAAGTTTCAATGGGAATGGGAAGAATTGGGACAAAAATTGGAAAATTTTTAAGGGACTTTGAAAAAATTTCAACTGGAATTTTAGCCATTTTTTGACGTGAAATTGTAAACATGTGGACATGGATTTTGAAAATTCTAGAGAGAATTTTAAAAGCTTCAAGAGAATTTCAACAATTTTGAGAGGGATTTGAAAAGTTTCAATGGGAATGGGAAGAATTGGGACAAAAATTGGAAAATTTTTCAGGGACTTTGAAAAAATTTCAACTGGAATTTTAGCCATTTTTTGACGTGAAATTGTAAACATGTGGCCATGGATTTTGAAAATTCTAGAGAGAATTTTAAAAGCTTCAAGAGAATTTCAACAATTTTGAGAGGGATTTGAAAAGTTTCAATGGGAATGGGAAGAATTGGGACAAAAATTGGAAAATTTTTAAGGGACTTTGAAAAAATTTCAACTGGAATTTTAGCCATTTTTTGACGTGAAATTGTAAACATGTGGACATGGATTTTGAAAATTCTAGAGAGAATTTTAAAAGCTTCAAGAGAATTTCAACAATTTTGAGAGGGATTTGAAAAGTTTCAATGGGAATGGGAAGAATTGGGACAAAAATTGGAAAATTTTTAAGGGACTTTGAAAAAATTTCAACTGGAATTTTAGCATTTTTTTAACGTGAAATTGTAAACATGTGGCCATGGATTTTGAAAATTCTAGAGAGAATTTTAAAAGCTTCAAGAGAATTTCAACAATTTTGAGAGGGATTTGAAAAGTTTCAATTGGGAATGGGAAGAATTGGGACAAAAATTGGAAAATTTTTAAGGGACTTTGAAAAAATTTCAACTGGAATTTTAGCCATTTTTTGACGTGAAATTGTAAACATGTGGCCATGGATTTTGAAAATTCTAGAGAGAATTTTAAAAGCTTCAAGAGAATTTCAACAATTTTGAGAGGGATTTGAAAAGTTTCAATGGGAATGGGAAGAATTGGGACAAAAATTGGAAAATTTTTAAGGGACTTTGAAAAAATTTCAACTGGAATTTTAGCCATTTTTTGACGTGAAATTGTAAACATGTGGCCATGGATTTTGAAAATTCTAGAGAGAATTTTAAAAGCTTCAAGAGAATTTCAACAATTTGAGAGGGATTTGAAAAGTTTCAATGGGAATGGGAAGACTTGGGACAAAAATGGGAAAATTTTTAAGGGACTTTGAAAAAATTTCAACTGGAATTTTAGCCATTTTTTGACGTGAAATTGTAAACATGTGGACATGGATTTTGAAAATTCTAGAGAGAATTTTAAAAGCTTCAAGAGAATTTCAACAATTTTGAGAGGGATTTGAAAAGTTTCAATGGGAATGGGAAGAATTGGGACAAAAATTGGAAAATTTTTAAGGGACTTTGAAAAAATTTCAACTGGAATTTTAGCCATTTTTTGACGTGAAATTGTAAACATGTGGCCATGGATTTTGAAAATTCTAGAGAGAATTTTAAAAGCTTCAAGAGAATTTCAACAATTTTGAGAGGGATTTGAAAAGTTTCAATGGGAATGGGAAGAACTGGGACAAAAATTGGAAAATTTTGAAGGGACTTTGAAAAAATTTCAACTGGAATTTTAGCCATTTTTTGACGTGAAATTGTAAACATGTGGCCATGGATTTTGAAAATTCTAGAGAGAATTTTAAAAGCTTCAAGAGAATTTCAACAATTTTGAGAGGGATTTGAAAAGTTTCAATGGGAATAGGAAGAATTGGGACAAAAATTGGAAAATTTTTAAGGGACTTTGAAAAAATTTCAACTGGAATTTTAGCCATTTTTTGACGTGAAATTGTAAACATGTGGCCATGGATTTTGAAAATTCTAGAGAGAATTTTAAAAGCTTCAAGAGAATTTCAACAATTTTGAGAGGGATTTGAAAAGTTTCAATGGGAATGGGAAGAATTGGGACAAAAATTGGAAAATTTTTAAGGGACTTTGAAAAAATTTCAACTGGAATTTTAGCCATTTTTTGATGTGAAATTGTAAACATGTGGACATGGATTTTGAAAATTCTAGAGAGAATTTTAAAAGCTTCGAGAGAATTTCAACAATTTTGAGAGGGATTTGAAAAGTTTCAATGGGAATGGGAAGAATTGGGACAAAAATTGGAAAATTTTTAAGGGACTTTGAAAAAATTTCAACTGGAATTTTAGCATTTTTTTAACGTGAAATTGTAAACATGTGGACATGGATTTTGAAAATTCTAGAGAGAATTTTAAAAGCTTCAAGAGAATTTCAACAATTTTGAGAGGGATTTGAAAAGTTTCAATGGGAATGGGAAGAATTGGGACAAAAATGGGAAAATTTTTAAGGGACTTTGAAAAAATTTCAACTGGAATTTTAGCCATTTTTTGACGTGAAATTGTAAACATGTGGACATGGATTTTGAAAATTCTAGAGAGAATTTTAAAAGCTTCAAGAGAATTTCAACAATTTTGAGAGGGATTTGAAAAGTTTCCATGGGAATGGGAAGAATTGGGACAAAAATTGGAAAATTTTTCAGGGACTTTGAAAAAATTTCAACTGGAATTTTAGCCATTTTTTGACGTGAAATTGTAAGCATGTGGCCATGGATTTTGAAAATTCTAGAGAGAATTTAAAAGCTTCAAGAGAATTTCAACAATTTGGAGAGGGATTTGAAACGTTTCAATGGGAATGGGAAGAATTGGGACAAAAATTGGAAAATTTTTAAGGGACTTTGAAAAAATTTCAACTGGAATTTTAGCCATTTTTTGACGTGAAATTGTAAACATGTGGACATGGATTTTGAAAATTCTAGAGAGAATTTTAAAAGCTTCAAGAGAATTTCAACAATTTTGAGAGGGATTTGAAAAGTTCAATGGGAATGGGAAGAATTGGGACAAAAATTGGAAAATTTTTAAGGGACTTTGAAAAAATTTCAACTGGAATTTTAGCATTTTTTTAACGTGAAATTGTAAACATGTGGCCATGGATTTTGAAAATTCTAGAGAGAATTTTAAAAGCTTCAAGAGAATTTCAACAATTTTGAGAGGGATTTGAAAAGTTTCAATGGGAATGGGAAGAATTGGGACAAAAATGGGAAAATTTTTAAGGGACTTTGAAAAAATTTCCACTGGAATTTTAGCCATTTTTTGACGTGAAATTGTAAACATGTGGACATGGATTTTGAAAATTCTAGAGAGAATTTTAAAAGCTTCAAGAGAATTTCAACAATTTTGAGAGGGATTTGAAAAGTTTCCATGGGAATGGGAAGAATTGGGACAAAAATTGGAAAATTTTTCAGGGACTTTGAAAAAATTTCAACTGGAATTTTAGCCATTTTTTGACGTGAAATTGTAAGCATGTGGCCATGGATTTTGAAAATTCTAGAGAGAATTTTAAAAGCTTCAAGAGAATTTCAACAATTTTGAGAGGGATTTGAAAAGTTTCAATGGGAATGGGAAGAATTGGGACAAAAATTGGAAAATTTTTAAGGGACTTTGAAAAAATTTCAACGGGAATTTTAGCCATTTTTGACGTGAAATTGTAAACATGTGGACATGGATTTTGAAAATTCTAGAGAGAATTTTAAAAGCTTCAAGAGAATTTCAACAATTTTGAGAGGGATTTGAAAAGTTTCAATGGGAATGGGAAGAATTGGGACAAAAATTGGAAAATTTTTAAGGGACTTTGAAAAAATTTCAACTGGAATTTTAGCCATTTTTGACGTGAAATTGTAAACATGTGGACATGGATTTTGAAAATTCTAGAGAGAATTTTAAAAGCTTCAAGAGAATTTCAACAATTTTGAGAGGGATTTGAAAAGTTTCAATGGGAATGGGAAGAATTGGGACAAAAATTGGAAAATTTTTAAGGGACTTTGAAAAAATTTCAACTGGAATTTTAGCCATTTTTTGACGTGAAATTGTAAACATGTGGACATGGATTTTGAAAATTCTAGAGAGAATTTTAAAAGCTTCAAGAGAATTTCAACAATTTTGAGAGGGATTTGAAAAGTTTCAATGGGAATGGGAAGAATTGGGACAAAAATTGGAAAATTTTTAAGGGACTTTGAAAAAATTTCAACTGGAATTTTAGCATTTTTTTAACGTGAAATTGTAAACATGTGGCCATGGATTTTGAAAATTCTAGAGAGAATTTTAAAAGCTTCAAGAGAATTTCAACAATTTTGAGAGGGATTTGAAAAGTTTCAATGGGAATGGGAAGAATTGGGACAAAAATTGGAAAAATTTTTAAGGGACTTTGAAAAAAATTTCAACTGGAATTTTAGCCATTTTTTGACGTGAAATTGTAACATGTGGACATGGATTTTGAAAATTCTAGAGAGAATTTTAAAGCTTCAAGAGAATTTCAACAATTTGAGAGGGATTTGAAAAGTTTCAATGGGAATGGGAAGAATTGGGACAAAAATGGGAAAATTTTTAAGGGACTTTGAAAAAATTTCAACTGGAATTTTAGCCATTTTTTGACGTGAAATTGTAAACATGTGGCCATGGATTTTGAAAATTCTAGAGAGAATTTTAAAAGCTTCAAGAGAATTTCAACAATTTTGAGAGGGATTGGAAAAGTTTCAATGGGAATGGGAAGACTTGGGACAAAAATGGGAAAATTTTTAAGGGACTTTGAAAAAATTTCAACTGGAATTTTAGCCATTTTTTGACGTGAAATTGTAAACATGTGGACATGGATTTTGAAAATTCTAGAGAGAATTTTAAAAGCTTCAAGAGAATTTCAACAATTTTGAGAGGGATTTGAAAAGTTTCCATGGGAATGGGAAGAATTGGGACAAAAATTGGAAAATTTTTAAGGGACTTTGAAAAATTTCAACTGGAATTTTAGCCATTTTTGACGTGAAATTGTAAACATGTGGCCATGGATTTTGAAAATTCTAGAGAGAATTTTTAAAAGCTTCAAGAGAATTTCAACAATTTTGAGAGGGATTTGAAAAGTTTCAATGGGAATGGGAAGAATTGGGACAAAAATTGGAAAATTTTTAAGGGACTTTGAAAAAATTTCAACTGGAATTTTAGCCATTTTTTGATGTGAAATTGTAAACATGTGGACATGGATTTTGAAAATTCTAGAGAGAATTTTAAAAGCTTCGAGAGAATTTCAACAATTTTGAGAGGGATTTGAAAAGTTTCAATGGGAATGGGAAGAATTGGGACAAAAATTGGAAATTTTTAAGGGACTTTGAAAAAATTTCAACTGGAATTTTAGCATTTTTTTAACGTGAAATTGTAAACATGTGGACATGGATTTTGAAAATTCTAGAGAGAATTTTAAAAGCTTCAAGAGAATTTCAACAATTTTGAGAGGGATTTGAAAAGTTTCAATGGGAATGGGAAGAATTGGGACAAAAATGGGAAAATTTTTAAGGGACTTTGAAAAATTTCAACTGGAATTTTAGCCATTTTTTGACGTGAAATTGTAAACATGTGGACATGGATTTTGAAAATTCTAGAGAGAATTTTAAAAGCTTCAAGAGAATTTCAACAATTTTGAGAGGGATTTGAAAAGTTTCCATGGGAATGGGAAGAATTGGGACAAAAATTGGAAAATTTTTAAGGGACTTTGAAAAAATTTCAACTGGAATTTTAGCCATTTTTGACGTGAAATTGTAAGCATGTGGCCATGGATTTTGAAAATTCTAGAGAGAATTTTAAAAGCTTCAAGAGAATTTCAACAATTTTGAGAGGGATTTGAAACGTTTCAATGGGAATGGGAAGAATTGGGACAAAAATTGGAAAATTTTTAAGGGACTTTGAAAAAATTTCAACTGGAATTTTAGCCATTTTTTGACGTGAAATTGTAAACATGTGGACATGGATTTTGAAAATTCTAGAGAGAATTTTAAAAGCTTCAAGAGAATTTCAACAATTTTGAGAGGGATTTGAAAAGTTTCAATGGGAATGGGAAGAATTGGGACAAAAATGGGAAAATTTTTAAGGGACTTTGAAAAAATTTCAACTGGAATTTTAGCAATTTTTTGACGTGAAATTGTAAACATGTGGCCATGGATTTTGAAAATTCTAGAGAGAATTTTAAAAGCTTCAAGAGAATTTCAACAATTTTGAGAGGGATTTGAAAAGTTTCAATGGGAATGGGAAGAATTGGGACAAAAATTGGAAAATTTTTAAGGGACTTTGAAAAAATTTCAACTGGAATTTTAGCATTTTTTTAACGTGAAATTGTAAACATGTGGACATGGATTTTGAAAATTCTAGAGAGAATTTTAAAAGCTTCAAGAGAATTTCAACAATTTTGAGAGGGATTTGAAAAGTTTCAATGGGAATGGGAAGAATTGGGACAAAAATGGGAAAATTTTTAAGGGACTTTGAAAAAATTTCAACTGGAATTTTAGCCATTTTTTGACGTGAAATTGTAAACATGTGGACATGGATTTTGAAAATTCTAGAGAGAATTTTAAAAGCTTCAAGAGAATTTCAACAATTTTGAGAGGGATTTGAAAAGTTTCCATGGGAATGGGAAGAATTGGGACAAAAATTGGAAAATTTTCAGGGACTTTGAAAAAATTTCAACTGGAATTTTAGCCATTTTTTGACGTGAAATTGTAAGCATGTGGCCATGGATTTTGAAAATTCTAGAGAGAATTTTAAAAGCTTCAAGAGAATTTCAACAATTTTGAGAGGGATTTGAAAAGTTTCAATGGGAATGGGAAGAATTGGGACAAAAATTGGAAAATTTTTAAGGGACTTTGAAAAAATTTCAACGGGAATTTTAGCCATTTTTTGACGTGAAATTGTAAACATGTGGACATGGATTTTGAAAATTCTAGAGAGAATTTTAAAAGCTTCAAGAGAATTTCAACAATTTTGAGAATTTTGAGAGGGATTTGAAAAGTTTCAATGGGAATGGGAAGAATTGGGACAAAAATTGGAAAATTTTTAAGGGACTTTGAAAAAATTTCAACTGGAATTTTAGCCATTTTTTGACGTGAAATTGTAAACCTGTGGACATGGATTTTGAAAATTCTAGAGAGAATTTTAAAAGCTTCAAGAGAATTTCAACAATTTTGAGAGGGATTTGAAAAGTTTCAATGGGAATGGGAAGAATTGGGACAAAAATTGGAAAATTTTTAAGGGACTTTGAAAAAATTTCAACTGGAATTTTAGCCATTTTTTGACGTGAAATTGTAAACATGTGGACATGGATTTTGAAAATTCTAGAGAGAATTTTAAAAGCTTCAAGAGAATTTCAACAATTTTGAGAGGGATTTGAAAAGTTTCAATGGAATGGGAAGAATTGGGACAAAAATTGGAAAATTTTTAAGGGACTTTGAAAAAATTTCAACTGGAATTTTAGCATTTTTTTAACGTGAAATTGTAAACATGTGGACATGGATTTTGAAAATTCTAGAGAGAATTTTAAAAGCTTCAAGAGAATTTCAACAATTTTGAGAGGGATTTGAAAAGTTTCAATGGGAATGGGAAGAATTGGGACAAAAATTGGAAAATTTTTAAGGGACTTTGAAAAAATTTCAACTGGAATTTTAGCCATTTTTTGACGTGAAATTGTAAACATGTGGACATGGATTTTGAAAATTCTAGAGAGAATTTTAAAAGCTTCAACAGAATTTCAACAATTTTGAGAGGGATTTGAAAAGTTTCAATGGGAATGGGAAGACTTGGGACAAAAATGGGAAAATTTTTAAGGGACTTTGAAAAAATTTCAACTGGAATTTTTTAGCCATTTTTTGACGTGAAATTGTAAACATGTGGCCATGGATTTTGAAAATTCTAGAGAGAATTTTAAAAGCTTCAAGAGAATTTCAACAATTTTGAGAGGGATTGGAAAAGTTTCAATGGGAATGGGAAGACTTGGGACAAAAATGGGAAAATTTTTAAGGGACTTTGAAAAAATTTCAACTGGAATTTTAGCCATTTTTTGACGTGAAATTGTAAACATGTGGACATGGATTTTGAAAATTCTAGAGAGAATTTTAAAAGCTTCAAGAGAATTTCAACAATTTTGAGAGGGATTTGAAAAGTTTCCATGGGAATGGGAAGAATTGGGACAAAAATTGGAAAATTTTTAAGGGACTTTGAAAAAATTTCAACTGGAATTTTAGCCATTTTTTGACGTGAAATTGTAAACATGTGGCCATGGATTTTGAAAATTCTAGAGAGAATTTTAAAAGCTTCAAGAGAATTTCAACAATTTTGAGAGGGATTTGAAAAGTTTCAATGGGAATGGGAAGAATTGGGACAAAAATTGGAAAATTTTTAAGGGACTTTGAAAAAATTTCAACTGGAATTTTAGCCATTTTTTGATGTGAAATTGTAAACATGTGGACATGGATTTTGAAAATTCTAGAGAGAATTTTAAAAGCTTCGAGAGAATTTCAACAATTTTGAGAGGGATTTGAAAAGTTTCAATGGGAATGGGAAGAATTGGGACAAAAATTGGAAAATTTTTAAGGGACTTTGAAAAAATTTCAACTGGAATTTTAGCCATTTTTTGACGTGAAATTGTAAACATGTGGACATGGATTTTGAAAATTCTAGAGAGAATTTTAAAAGCTTCAAGAGAATTTCAACAATTTTGAGAGGGATTTGAAAAGTTTCAATGGGAATAGGAAGAATTGGGACAAAAATTGGAAAATTTTTAAGGGACTTTGAAAAAATTTCAACTGGAATTTTAGCATTTTTTTAACGTGAAATTGTAAACATGTGGCCATGGATTTTGAAAATTCTAGAGAGAATTTTAAAAGCTTCAAGAGAATTTCAACAATTTTGAGAGGGATTTGAAAAGTTTCAATGGGAATGGGAAGAATTGGGACAAAAATTGAAAAATTTTTAAGGGACTTTGAAAAAATTTCAACTGGAATTTTAGCCATTTTTTGACGTGAAATTGTAAACATGTGGCCATGGATTTTGAAAATTCTAGAGAGAATTTTAAAAGCTTCAAGAGAATTTCAACAATTTTGAGAGGGATTTGAAAAGTTTCAATGGGAATGGGAAGAATTGGGACAAAAATTGGAAAATTTTTAAGGGACTTTGAAAAAATTTCAACTGGAATTTTAGCCATTTTTTGACGTGAAATTGTAAACATGTGGCCATGGATTTTGAAAATTCTAGAGAGAATTTTAAAAGCTTCAAGAGAATTTCAACAATTTTGAGAGGGATTTGAAAAGTTTCAATGGGAATGGGAAGACTTGGGACAAAAATGGGAAAATTTTTAAGGGACTTTGAAAAAATTTCAACTGGAATTTTAGCCATTTTTTGACGTGAAATTGTAAACATGTGGACATGGATTTTGAAAATTCTAGAGAGAATTTTAAAAGCTTCAAGAGAATTTCAACAATTTTGAGAGGGATTTGAAAAGTTTCAATGGGAATGGGAAGAATTGGGACAAAAATTGGAAAATTTTTAAGGGACTTTGAAAACATTTCAACTGGAATTTTAGCCATTTTTTGACGTGAAATTGTAAACATGTGGCCATGGATTTTGAAAATTCTAGAGAGAATTTTAAAAGCTTCAAGAGAATTTCAACAATTTTGAGAGGGATTTGAAAAGTTTCAATGGGAATGGGAAGAATTGGGACAAAAATTGGAAAATTTTTAAGGGACTTTGAAAAAATTTCAACTGGAATTTTAGCCATTTTTTGATGTGAAATTGTAAACATGTGGACATGGATTTTGAAAATTCTAGAGAGAATTTTAAAAGCTTCGAGAGAATTTCAACAATTTTGAGAGGGATTTGAAAAGTTTCAATGGGAATGGGAAGAATTGGGACAAAAATTGGAAAATTTTTAAGGGACTTTGAAAAAATTTCAACTGGAATTTTAGCAATTTTTTAACGTGAAATTGTAAACATGTGGACATGGATTTTGAAAATTCTAGAGAGAATTTTAAAAGCTTCAACAGAATTTCAACAATTTTGAGAGGGATTTGAAAAGTTTCAATGGGAATGGGAAGAATTGGGACAAAAATTGGAAAATTTTGAAGGGACTTTGAAAAAATTTCAACTGGAATTTTAGCCATTTTTTGACGTGAAATTGTAAACATGTGGACATGGATTTTGAAAATTCTAGAGAGAATTTTAAAAGCTTCAAGAGAATTTCAACAATTTTGAGAGGGATTTGAAAAGTTTCCATGGGAATGGGAAGAATTGGGACAAAAATTGGAAAATTTTTCAGGGACTTTGAAAAAATTTCAACTGGAATTTTAGCCATTTTTTGACGTGAAATTGTAAGCATGTGGCCATGGATTTTGAAAATTCTAGAGAGAATTTTAAAAGCTTCAAGAGAATTTCAACAATTTTGAGAGGGATTTGAAAAGTTTCAATGGGAATGGGAAGAATTGGGACAAAAATTGGAAAATTTTTAAGGGACTTTGAAAAAATTTCAACTGGAATTTTAGCAATTTTTTGACGTGAAATTGTAAACATGTGGACATGGATTTTGAAAATTCTAGAGAGAATTTTTAAAAGCTTCAAGAGAATTTCAACAATTTTGAGAGGGATTTGAAAAGTTTCAATGGGAATGGGAAGAATTGGGACAAAAATTGGAAAATTTTTAAGGGACTTTGAAAAAATTTCAACTGGAATTTTAGCCATTTTTTGACGTGAAATTGTAAACATGTGGCCATGGATTTTGAAAATTCTAGAGAGAATTTTAAAAGCTTCAAGAGAATTTCAACAATTTTGAGAGGGATTTGAAAAGTTTCAATGGGAATGGGAAGAATTGGGACAAAAATTGGAAAATTTTTAAGGGACTTTGAAAAAATTTCAACTGGAATTTTAGCCATTTTTTGACGTGAAATTGTAAACATGTGGACATGGATTTTGAAAATTCTAGAGAGAATTTTAAAAGCTTCAAGAGAATTTCAACAATTTTGAGAGGGATTTGAAAAGTTTCAATGGGAATGGGAAGAATTGGGACAAAAATTGGAAAATTTTTAAGGGACTTTGAAAAAATTTCAACTGGAATTTTAGCATTTTTTTAACGTGAAATTGTAAACATGTGGACATGGATTTTGAAAATTCTAGAGAGAATTTTAAAAGCTTCAACAGAATTTCAACAATTTTGAGAGGGATTTGAAAAGTTTCAATGGGAATGGGAAGAATTGGGACAAAAATTGGAAAATTTTTAAGGGACTTTGAAAAAATTTCAACTGGAATTTTAGCCATTTTTTGACGTGAAATTGTAAACATGTGGCCATGGATTTTGAAAATTCTAGAGAGAATTTTAAAAGCTTCAAGAGAATTTCAACAATTTTGAGAGGGATTTGAAAAGTTTCAATGGGAATGGGAAGAATTGGGACAAAAATTGGAAAATTTTTAAGGGACTTTGAAAAAATTTCAACTGGAATTTTAGCCATTTTTTGACGTGAAATTGTAAACATGTGGACATGGATTTTGAAAATTCTAGAGAGAATTTTAAAAGCTTCAAGAGAATTTCAACAATTTTGAGAGGGATTTGAAAAGTTTCAATGGGAATGGGAAGACTTGGGACAAAAATGGGAAAATTTTTAAGGGACTTTGAAAAAATTTCAACTGGAATTTTAGCCATTTTTTGACGTGAAATTGTAAACATGTGGACATGGATTTTGAAAATTCTAGAGAGAATTTTAAAAGCTTCAAGAGAATTTCAACAATTTTGAGAGGGATTTGAAAAGTTTCCATGGGAATGGGAAGAATTGGGACAAAAATTGGAAAATTTTTCAGGGACTTTGAAAAAATTTCAACTGGAATTTTAGCCATTTTTTGACGTGAAATTGTAAACATGTGGACATGGATTTTGAAAATTCTAGAGAGAATTTTAAAAGCTTCAAGAGAATTTCAACAATTTTGAGAGGGATTTGAAAAGTTTCAATGGGAATGGGAAGAATTGGGACAAAAATTGGAAAATTTTTAAGGGACTTTGAAAAAATTTCAACTGGAATTTTAGCCATTTTTTGACGTGAAATTGTAAACATGTGGCCATGGATTTTGAAAATTCTAGAGAGAATTTTAAAAGCTTCAAGAGAATTTCAACAATTTTGAGAGGGATTTGAAAAGTTTCAATGGGAATGGGAAGAATTGGGACAAAAACTGGAAAATTTTTAAGGGACTTTGAAAAAATTTCAACTGGAATTTTAGCCATTTTTTGACGTGAAATTGTAAACATGTGGACATGGATTTTGAAAATTCTAGAGAGAATTTTAAAAGCTTCAAGAGAATTTCAACAATTTTGAGAGGGATTTGAAAAGTTTCAATGGGAATGGGAAGAATTGGGACAAAAATTGGAAAATTTTTAAGGGACTTTGAAAAAATTTCAACTGGAATTTTAGCCATTTTTTGACGTGAAATTGTAAACATGTGGACATGGATTTTGAAAATTCTAGAGAGAATTTTAAAAGCTTCAAGAGAATTTCAACAATTTTGAGAGGGATTTGAAAAGTTTCAATGGGAATGGGAAGAATTGGGACAAAAATTGGAAAATTTTTAAGGGACTTTGAAAAAATTTCAACTGGAATTTTAGCCATTTTTGACGTGAAATTGTAAACATGTGGACATGGATTTTGAAAATTCTAGAGAGAATTTTAAAAGCTTCAACAGAATTTCAACAATTTTGAGAGGGATTTGAAAAGTTTCAATGGGAATGGGAAGAATTGGGACAAAAATTGGAAAATTTTTAAGGGACTTTGAAAAAATTTCAACTGGAATTTTAGCAATTTTTTGACGTGAAATTGTAAACATGTGGACATGGATTTTGAAAATTCTAGAGAGAATTTTAAAAGCTTCAAGAGAATTTCAACAATTTTGAGAGGGATTTGAAAAGTTTCAATGGGAATGGGAAGAATTGGGACAAAAATTGGAAAATTTTTAAGGGACTTTGAAAAAATTTCAACTGGAATTTTAGCCATTTTTTGATGTGAAATTGTAAACATGTGGACATGGATTTTGAAAATTCTAGAGAGAATTTTAAAAGCTTCAAGAGAATTTCAACAATTTTGAGAGGGATTTGAAAAGTTTCAATGGGAATGGGAAGAATTGGGACAAAAATTGGAAAATTTTTAAGGGACTTTGAAAAAATTTCAACTGGAATTTTAGCCATTTTTTGACGTGAAATTGTAAACATGTGGCCATGGATTTTGAAAATTCTAGAGAGAATTTTAAAAGCTTCAAGAGAATTTCAACAATTTTGAGAGGGATTTGAAAAGTTTCAATGGGAATGGGAAGAATTGGGACAAAAATTGGAAAATTTTTAAGGGACTTTGAAAAAATTTCAACTGGAATTTTAGCCATTTTTTGACGTGAAATTGTAAACATGTGGACATGGATTTTGAAAATTCTAGAGAGAATTTTAAAAGCTTCAAGAGAATTTCAACAATTTTGAGAGGGATTTGAAAAGTTTCAATGGGAATGGGAAGAATTGGGACAAAAATTGGAAAATTTTGAAGGGACTTTGAAAAAATTTCAACTGGAATTTTAGCATTTTTTTAACGTGAAATTGTAAACATGTGGACATGGATTTTGAAAATTCTAGAGAGAATTTTAAAAGCTTCAAGAGAATTTCAACAATTTTGAGAGGGATTTGAAAAGTTTCAATGGGAATGGGAAGAATTGGGACAAAAATTGGAAAATTTTTAAGGGACTTTGAAAAAATTTCAACTGGAATTTTAGCCATTTTTTGACGTGAAATTGTAAACATGTGGCCATGGATTTTGAAAATTCTAGAGAGAATTTTAAAAGCTTCAAGAGAATTTCAACAATTTTGAGAGGGATTTGAAAAGTTTCAATGGGAATGGGAAGAATTGGGACAAAAATTGGGAAATTTTTAAGGGACTTTGAAAAAATTTCAACTGGAATTTTAGCCATTTTTTGACGTGAAATTGTAAACATGTGGCCATGGATTTTGAAAATTCTAGAGAGAATTTTAAAAGCTTCAAGAGAATTTCAACAATTTTGAGAGGGATTTGAAAAGTTTCAATGGGAATGGGAAGACTTGGGACAAAAATGGGAAAATTTTTAAGGGACTTTGAAAAAATTTCAACTGGAATTTTAGCCATTTTTTGACGTGAAATTGTAAACATGTGGACATGGATTTTGAAAATTCTAGAGAGAATTTTAAAAGCTTCAAGAGAATTTCAACAATTTTGAGAGGGATTTGAAAAGTTTCCATGGGAATGGGAAGAATTGGGACAAAAATTGGAAAATTTTTAAGGGACTTTGAAAAAATTTCAACTGGAATTTTAGCCATTTTTTGACGTGAAATTGTAAACATGTGGACATGGATTTTGAAAATTCTAGAGAGAATTTTAAAAGCTTCAAGAGAATTTCAACAATTTTGAGAGGGATTTGAAAAGTTTCCATGGGAATGGGAAGAATTGGGACAAAAATTGGAAAATTTTTAAGGGACTTTGAAAAAATTTCAACTGGAATTTTAGCCATTTTTTGATGTGAAATTGTAAACATGTGGACATGGATTTTGAAAATTCTAGAGAGAATTTTAAAAGCTTCGAGAGAATTTCAACAATTTTGAGAGGGATTTGAAAAGTTTCAATGGGAATGGGAAGAATTGGGACAAAAATTGGGAAATTTTAAAGGGACTTTGAAAAAATTTCAACTGGAATTTTAGCCATTTTTTGACGTGAAATTGTAAACATGTGGCCATGGATTTTGAAAATTCTAGAGAGAATTTTAAAAGCTTCAAGAGAATTTCAACAATTTTGAGAGGGATTTGAAAAGTTTCCATGGGAATGGGAAGAATTGGGACAAAAATTGGAAAATTTTTAAGGGACTTTGAAAAAATTTCAACTGGAATTTTAGCCATTTTTTGACGTGAAATTGTAAACATGTGGACATGGATTTTGAAAATTCTAGAGAGAATTTTAAAAGCTTCAAGAGAATTTCAACAATTTTGAGAGGGATTTGAAAAGTTTCAATGGGAATGGGAAGAATTGGGACAAAAATTGGAAAATTTTTAAGGGACTTTGAAAAAATTTCAACTGGAATTTTAGCCATTTTTTGATGTGAAATTGTAAACATGTGGACATGGATTTTGAAAATTCTAGAGAGAATTTTAAAAGCTTCGAGAGAATTTCAACAATTTTGAGAGGGATTTGAAAAGTTTCAATGGGAATGGGAAGAATTGGGACAAAAATTGGAAAATTTTTAAGGGACTTTGAAAAAATTTCAACTGGAATTTTAGCATTTTTTTAACGTGAAATTGTAAACATGTGGCCATGGATTTTGAAAATTCTAGAGAGAATTTTAAAAGCTTCAAGAGAATTTCAACAATGTTGAGAGGGATTTGAAAAGTTTCAATGGGAATGGGAAGAATTGGGACAAAAATGGGAAAATTTTTAAGGGGACTTTGAAAAAATTTCAACTGGAATTTTAGCCATTTTTTGACGTGAAATTGTAAACATGTGGACATGGATTTTGAAAATTCTAGAGAGAATTTTAAAAGCTTCAAGAGAATTTCAACAATTTTGAGAGGGATTTGAAAAGTTTCAATGGGAATGGGAAGAATTGGGACAAAAATTGGAAAATTTTAAGGGACTTTGAAAAAATTTCAACTGGAATTTTAGCAATTTTTTGACGTGAAATTGTAAACATGTGGACATGGATTTTGAAAATTCTAGAGAGAATTTTAAAAGCTTCAAGAGAATTTCAACAATTTTGAGAGGGATTTGAAAAGTTTCAATGGGAATGGGAAGACTTGGGACAAAAATGGGAAAATTTTTAAGGGACTTTGAAAAAATTTCAACTGGAATTTTAGCCATTTTTTGACGTGAAATTGTAAACATGTGGACATGGATTTTGAAAATTCTAGAGAGAATTTTAAAAGCTTCAAGAGAATTTCAACAATTTTGAGAGGGATTTGAAAAGTTTCCATGGGAATGGGAAGAATTGGGACAAAAATTGGAAAATTTTTAAGGGACTTTGAAAAAATTTCAACTGGAATTTTAGCCATTTTTTGACGTGAAATTGTAAACATGTGGACATGGATTTTGAAAATTCTAGAGAGAATTTTAAAAGCTTCAAGAGAATTTCAACAATTTTGAGAGGGATTTGAAAAGTTTCAATGGGAATGGGAAGAATTGGGACAAAAATTGGAAAATTTTTAAGGGACTTTGAAAAAATTTCAACTGGAATTTTAGCATTTTTTTAACGTGAAATTGTAAACATGTGGACATGGATTTTGAAAATTCTAGAGAGAATTTTAAAAGCTTCAAGAGAATTTCAACAATTTTGAGAGGGATTTGAAAAGTTTCAATGGGAATGGGAAGAATTGGGACAAAAATTGGAAAATTTTTAAGGGACTTTGAAAAAATTTCAACTGGAATTTTAGCCATTTTTTGACGTGAAATTGTAAACATGTGGCCATGGATTTTGAAAATTCTAGAGAGAATTTTAAAAGCTTCAAGAGAATTTCAACAATTTTGAGAGGGATTTGAAAAGTTTCAATGGGAATGGGAAGAATTGGGACAAAAATTGGAAAATTTTTAAGGGACTTTGAAAAAATTTCAACTGGAATTTTAGCCATTTTTTGACGTGAAATTGTAAACATGTGGCCATGGATTTTGAAAATTCTAGAGAGAATTTTAAAAGCTTCAAGAGAATTTCAACAATTTTGAGAGGGATTTGAAAAGTTTCAATGGGAATGGGAAGACTTGGGACAAAAATGGGAAAATTTTTAAGGGACTTTGAAAAAATTTCAACTGGAATTTTAGCCATTTTTTGACGTGAAATTGTAAACATGTGGCCATGGATTTTGAAAATTCTAGAGAGAATTTTAAAAGCTTCAAGAGAATTTCAACAATTTTGAGAGGGATTTGAAAAGTTTCAATGGGAACGGGAAGAACTGGGACAAAAATTGGAAAATTTTTAAGGGACTTTGAAAAAATTTCAACTGGAATTTTAGCAATTTTTTTATGTGAAATTGTAAACATGTGGCCATGGATTTTGAAAATTCTGGAGAGAATTTTAAAAGCTTGAAGAGAATTTCAACAATTTTGAGAGGGATTTGAAAAGTTTCAATGGGAATAGGAAGAATTGGGACAAAAATTGGAAAATTTTTAAGGGACTTTGAAAAAATTTCAACTGGAATTTTAGCATTTTTTTAACGTGAAATTGTAAACATGTGGACATGGATTTTGAAAATTCTAGAGAGAATTTTAAAAGCTTCGAGAGAATTTCAACAATTTTGAGAGGGATTTGAAAAGTTTCAATGGGAATGGGAAGAATTGGGACAAAAATTGGAAAATTTTTAAGGGACTTTGAAAAAATTTCAACTGGAATTTTAGCATTTTTTTAACGTGAAATTGTAAACATGTGGCCATGGATTTTGAAAATTCTAGAGAGAATTTTAAAAGCTTCAACAGAATTTCAACAATTTTGAGAGGGATTTGAAAAGTTTCAATGGGAATGGGAAGAATTGGGACAAAAATGGGAAAATTTTTAAGGGACTTTGAAAAAATTTCAACTGGAATTTTAGCAATTTTTTGACGTGAAATTGTAAACATGTGGACATGGATTTTGAAAATTCTAGAGAGAATTTTAAAAGCTTCAAGAGAATTTCAACAATTTTGAGAGGGATTTGAAAAGTTTCAATGGGAATGGGAAGAATTGGGACAAAAATTGGAAAATTTTTAAGGGACTTTGAAAAAATTCAACTGGAATTTTAGCCATTTTTTGACGTGAAATTGTAAACATGTGGCCATGGATTTTGAAAATTCTAGAGAGAATTTTAAAAGCTTCAAGAGAATTTCAACAATTTTGAGAGGGATTTGAAAAGTTTCAATGGGAATGGGAAGAATTGGGACAAAAATTGGAAAATTTTTAAGGGACTTTGAAAAAATTTCAACTGGAATTTTAGCATTTTTTTAACGTGAAATTGTAAACATGTGGACATGGATTTTGAAAATTCTAGAGAGAATTTTAAAAGCTTCAAGAGAATTTCAACAATTTTGAGAGGGATTTGAAAAGTTTCAATGGGAATGGGAAGAATTGGGACAAAAATTGGAAAATTTTTAAGGGACTTTGAAAAAATTTCAACTGGAATTTTAGCCATTTTTTGACGTGAAATTGTAAACATGTGGACATGGATTTTGAAAATTCTAGAGAGAATTTTAAAAGCTTCAAGAGAATTTCAACAATTTTGAGAGGGATTTGAAAAGTTTCCATGGGAATGGGAAGAATTGGGACAAAAATTGGAAAATTTTTAAGGGACTTTGAAAAAATTTCAACTGGAATTTTAGCCATTTTTTGACGTGAAATTGTAAACATGTGGACATGGATTTTGAAAATTCTAGAGAGAATTTTAAAAGCTTCAAGAGAATTTCAACAATTTGGACAGGGATTTGAAACGTTTCAATGGGAATGGGAAGAATTGGGACAAAAATTGGAAAATTTTTAAGGGACTTTGAAAAAATTTCAACTGGAATTTTAGCCATTTTTTGACGTGAAATTGTAAACATGTGGACATGGATTTTGAAAATTCTAGAGAGAATTTTAAAAGCTTCAAGAGAATTTCAACAATTTTGAGAGGGATTTGAAAAGTTTCAATGGGAATGGGAAGAATTGGGACAAAAATTGGAAAATTTTTAAGGGACTTTGAAAAAATTTCAACTGGAATTTTAGCATTTTTTTAACGTGAAATTGTAAACATGTGGACATGGATTTTGAAAATTCTAGAGAGAATTTTAAAAGCTTCAAGAGAATTTCAACAATTTTGAGAGGGATTTGAAAAGTTTCAATGGGAATGGGAAGACTTGGGACAAAAATGGGAAAATTTTTAAGGGACTTTGAAAAAATTTCAACTGGAATTTTAGCCATTTTTTGACGTGAAATTGTAAACATGTGGCCATGGATTTTGAAAATTCTAGAGAGAATTTTAAAAGCTTCAAGAGAATTTCAACAATTTTGAGAGGGATTTGAAAAGTTTCAATGGGAACGGGAAGAACTGGGACAAAAATTGGAAAATTTTGAAGGGACTTTGAAAAAATTTCAACTGGAATTTTAGCAATTTTTTGACGTGAAATTGTAAACATGTGGACATGGATTTTGAAAATTCTAGAGAGAATTTTAAAAGCTTCGAGAGAATTTCAACAATTTTGAGAGGGATTTGAAAAGTTTCAATGGGAATGGGAAGAATTGGGACAAAAATTGGAAAATTTTTAAGGGACTTTGAAAAAATTTCAACTGGAATTTTAGCATTTTTTTAACGTGAAATTGTAAACATGTGGCCATGGATTTTGAAAATTCTAGAGAGAATTTTAAAAGCTTCAACAGAATTTC